>NW_021703777.1:123357541-123368764 GCF_005190385.1 Monodon monoceros
CTTTCTTTCTTTCTTCCTTCCCTCCCTCCCTCCTTCCTTCCTTCCTTCCTTCCCTCCCTCCTTCCTTCCTTCCTTCCTTCCTTCCTTCCTTCCTTCCTTCCTTTCTTTCTTTCTTTCTTTCTCTTTCTTTCTTCCTTCCTTCCTTCCTTCCTTCCTTCCTTCCTTCCTTCCTTCCTTCCTTCCTTCCTTCCTTCCTTCCTTTCTTTCTTTCTTTCCTTCTTTCTTTCTTCTTTTTCTCCCTTTTATTCTGAGCCATGTGGATGAAAGGCTCTTGGTGCTGCAGCCAGGAGTCAGTGCTGTGCCTCTGAGGTGGGAGAGCCAACTTCAGGACACTGGTCCACAAGAGACCTCCCAGCTCCACATAATATCAAACAGTGAAAATCTCCCAGAGATCTCCATCTCAACACCAGCACCCAGCTTCACTCAACGACCAGCAAGCTACAGTGCTGGACACCCTATGCCAAACAACTAGCAAGACAGGAACACAACCCCACCCATTAGCAGAGAGGCTGCCTAAAATCATAATAAGTCCACAGACACCCCCCAAAACGCCTCCAGACGTGGACCTGCCCACCAGAAAGACAAGATCCAGCCTCATCCACCAGAACACAGGCCCTAGTCCCCTCCACCAGGAAGCCTTCACAACCCACTGAACCAACCTTAGCCACTGGGGACAGACACCAAAAACAACGGGAACTACGAACCTGCAGCCTGCAAAAAGGAGACCCCAAACACAGTAACATAAACAAAATGAGAAGGCAGAAAAACACACAGCAGATGAAGGGGCAAGATAAAAACCCACTAGACCTAACAAATGAAGAGGAAATAGGCAGTCTACCTGAAAAAGAATGCAGAATAATGATAGTATAGATGATCCAAAATCTTGGAAATACAGAAAATGCAAGAAACATTTAACAGGGACCTAGAATAACTAAAGATGAAACAAGCAATGATGAACAACACAATAAATGAAATGAAAAAGACTCTAGATGGGATCAATAGCAGAATAACTGAGGCAGAAAAACGGATAAGTGACCTGGAATATAAAATAGTGGAAATAACTGCTGCAGAGCAGAATAAAGAGAAAAGAATGAAAAGAACTGAGGACAGTCTCAGAGACCTCTGGGACACCATTAAACGCACCAACATTCGAATTATAGGGGTTCCAGAATAAAAAGAGAAAAAGAAAGGGACTGAGAAAATATTTGAAGAGATTATACTTGAAAACTTCCCTAATATGGGAAAGGAAATAGTTAATCAAGTCCAGGAAGCACAGAGAGTCCCATACAGGATAAATCCAAGAAGAAACACGCCAAGACATATTAATCAAACTGTCAAAAATTAAATACAAAGAAAACATGAAAATCAGCAAGGGAGAAACAGCAAATAACACACAAGGGAATCCCCATAAGGTTAACAGCTGATCTTTCAGCAGAAACTCTGCAAGCCAGAAGAGACTGGCAGGACATACTTAAAGTGATGAAGGAGAAAAACCTGCAACCAAGATTACTCTACCCAGCAAAGATCTCATTCAGATTTGATGGAGAAATTAAAACCTTTACAGATAAGCAAAAGCTGAGAGAGTTCAGCACCACCAAACTAGCTTTACAACAAATGCTAAAGGAACTTCTCTAGGCAAGAAACATAAGAGAAGGAAAAGACCTACAATAACGAACCCAAAACAATTAAGAAAATGGGAGTAGGAACATACATATCGATAATTACCTTAAATGTAAATGGACTAAATGCTCCCACCAAAAGACACAGATTAGCTGAATGGATACAAAAACAAGACGCATATATATGCTGTCTACAAGAGACCCAGTTCAGACCTAGAGACACATACAGACTGAAAGTGAGGGGGTGGAAAAAGATATTCCATGCAAATGGAAACCAAAAGAAAGCTGGAGTAGCAATTCTCATATCAGACAAAATAGACTTTAAAATAAAGACTATTAGAAGAGAAAAAGAAGGACACTACCTAATGATCAAGGGATTGATCCAAGAATAAGATATAACAATTATAAATATTTATTCACCCAACATAGGAGCACCTCAATACATAAGGCAAATGCTAATAGCCATAAAAAGGGAAAACGACAGAAACACAATAATAGTGGGGAACTTTAACACCCCACTTATACCAATGGACAGATCATCCAGACAGAAAATAAATAAGGAAATACAAGCTTTAAGTGATACATTGAACAAGATGGACTTAATTGATATTTATAGGACATTCCATCCAAAAACAACAGAATACACATTTTTCTCAAGTGCTTATGGAACATTCTGCAGGATAGATCATATCTTGGGTCACAAATCAAGCCTTGGTAAATTTAAGAAAATTGAAATTGGATCTAGTATTTTTTCCGACCGCAATGCTATGAGACTAGATATCAATTACAGGAAAAGATCTGTAAAAAATACAAACACATGGAGGCTAAACTATACACTATTTAATAATGAAATGATCACTGAAGAAATCAAAGAGGAAATCAAAAAATACCTAGAATCAAATGACAATGGAAACACGACGACCCAAAACCTATGGGATGCAGCAAAAGCAGTTCTAAGAGGGAAGTTTATAGCAATACAATCCTACCTTAAGAAACAGGATACATCTCGAATAAACAACCTAACCTTGCACCTAAAGCAATTAGAGAAACAAGAACAAAAAAATCCCAAAGTTAGCAGAAGGAAAGAAATCATAAAGATCAGATCAGAAATAAATAAAAAAGAAATGAAGGAAACGATAGCAAAGATCAATAAAACTAAAAGCTGGTTCTTTGAGAAGGTAAACAAAATTGATAAAACATTAGCCAGACTCCCCAAGAAAAAAAGGGAGAAGACTCAAATCAATAGAATTAGAAATGTAAAAGGAGAAGTAACAACTGACATTGCAGAAATACAAAAGATCATGAGAGATTACTACAAGCAACTCTATGCCAATAGAATGGACAACCTGGAAGAAATGGACAAATTCTTAGAAAAGCACAACCTGCCAAGACTGAATCAGGAAGAAATAGAAAATATGAACAGACCAATCACAAGCACTGAAATTGAAACTGTGATTAAAAATTTTCCAACGAACAAAAGCCTGGGACCAGATGGCTTCACAGGCAAATTCTATCAAACTTTCAGAGAAGAGCTAACACCTACCCTTCTCAAACTCTTCCAAAATATAGCAGAGGGAGGAATACTCCCAAACTCATTCTATGAGGCCACCATCACCTTGATACCAAAACCAGACAAGGATGTCACAAAGAAAGAAAACTACAGGCCAATATCACTGATGAACATAGATGCAAAAATCCTCAACAAAATACTAGCAAACAAAATCCAACAGCAGATTAAACGGATCATACACCATGATAAAGTGGGGTTTATTCCAGGAATGCAAGGATTCTTCAATATACGCAAATCAATCAACGTGATACACCACATTAACAAATTGAAGGAGAAAAACCATATGATCATCTCAATAGATGCAGAGAAATCTTTCAACAAAATTCAACACCCATTTATGGTAAAAACCCAACAGAAAGCAGGCATAGAGGGAACTTTCCTCAAAATAATAAAGGCCATATATGACAAACCCACAGCCAACATTGTCCTCAATGGTGAAAAACTGAAAGCATTTCCACTAAGATCAGGAACAAGACAAGGTTGCCCACTCTCACCACTCTTATTCAACATAGTTTTGGAAGTTTTAGCCACAGCAGTCAGAGAAGAAAAGGAAATAAAAGGAATCCAAATCGGAAAAGAAGAAGTAAAGATGTCACTGTTTGCAGATGACATGATACTATACATAGAGGATCCTAAAGATGCTACCAGAAAACTACTAGAGCTAATCAATGAATTTGGTAAAGTAGCAGGATACAAAACTAATGCACAGAAATTTCTGGCAGTCCTATACACTAATGATGAAACATCTGAAAGTGAAATCAAGAAAACACTCCCATTTACCATTGCAACAAAAAGAATAAAATATCTAGGAATAAACCTACCTAAGGAGAGAAAAGACCTGTATGCAGAAAATTATAAGACACTGATGAAAGAAATTAAAGATGATACAAATAGATGGAGAGATATACCATGTTCTTGGATTGGAAGAATCAACATTGTGAAAATGAGTCTACTACCCAAAGCAATCTACAGATTCAATGCAATCCCTATCAAACTACCACTGGCATTTTTCACAGAACTAGAACAAAAAATTTCACAATATGTATGGAAACACAAAAGACCCCGAATAGCCAAAGCAATCTTGAGAACGAAAAATGGAGCTGGAGGAATCAGGCTCCCTGACTTCAGACTATACTACAAAGCTACAGTAATCAAGACAGTATGGTACTGGCACAAAAACAGAAATATAGATCAATGGAACAGGATAGAAAGCACAGAGATAAACCCACGCACATATGGTCACCTTATCTGTGATAAATGAGGCAGAAATGTACAGTGGAGAAAGGACAGCCTCTTCAATAAGTGGTGCTGGGAAAACGGGACAGGTACATGTAAAAGTATGAGATTAGATCACTCCCTAACTCCATACACAAAAATAAGCTTGAAATGGGTTAAAGACCTAAATGTAAGGCCGGAAACTATCAAACTCTTAGAGGAAAACATAGGCAGAACACTCTATGACATAAATCACAGCAAGATCCTTTCTGACCCACCTCCTAGAGTAATGGAAAGAAAAACAAAAATAAACAAATGGGACCTAATGAAACTTCGAAGCTTTTGCACAGCAAAGGAAACCATAAACAAGACCAAAAGACAACCCTCAGAATGGGAGAAAATATTTTCAAATGAAGCAACTGACAAAGGATTAATCTCCAAAATTTACAAGCAGCTCATGCAGCTCAATAACAAAAAAACAAACAACCCAATCCAAAAATGGGCAGAAGACCTAAATAAACATTTCTCCAAAGAAGATATACAGAATGCCAACAAACACATGAAAGAATGCTCAACATCATTAATCATTAGAGAAATGCAAATCAAAACTACAATGAGATATCATCTCACACCAGTCAGAATGGCCATCATCAAAAAATCTAGAAACAATAAATGCTGGAGAGGGTGTGGAGAAAATGGAACACTCTTGCACTGCTGGTGGGAATGTAAATTAATACAGCCACCATGGAGAACAGTATGGAGGTTCCTTAAAAAACCAAAACTAGAACTACCATATGACCCAGCAATCCCACTACTGGGCATATACCCTGAGAAAACCAAAATTCAAAAAGAGTCATGAACCAAAATGTTCATTGCAGCTCTATTTACAATAGCCCAGAGATGGAAACAACCTAAGTGCCCATCATCGGATGAATGGATAAAGAAGATGTGGCACATATATACAATGAAATATTACTCAGCCTTAAAAAGAAACGAAATTGAGCTATTTGTAATGAGATGGATAGACCTAGAGTCTGTCATACAGAGTGAAGTAAGTCAGAAAGAAGAAGACAAATACCGTATGCTAACACATATATATGGAATTTAAGAAAAAAAAATGTCATGAAGAACCTAGGGGTAAGACAGGAATAAAGACACAGACCTAGTAGAGAATGGACTTGAGGATATGGGGAGGGGGAAGGGTGAGCTTTGACAGGGCGAGAGAGAGTCATGGACATATATACACTAACAAACGTAGTAAGGTAGATAGCTAGTGGGAAGCAGCCGCATGGCACAGGGATATTAGCTTGGTGCTTTGTGACAGCCTGGAGGGGTGGGATAGGGAGAGTGGGAGGGAGGGAGACGCAAGAGGGAAGACATATGGGAACATATGTATATGTATAACTGATTCACTTTGTTATAAAGCAGAAACTAACACACCATTGTAAAGCAATTATACCCCAATAAAGATGTTAAAAAAAAAAATCAACCTAAGGAAAAAAAAATGCACATTACTAAGTGAAGGGGTCCAAACTGAAAAGGTTACAAATTTCAACTATTCAACATTCTGGAAAAGGAAAACTATGGAGGTGATAAAAAGACCCATTGTTGTTTCTAGGGGTTGGGGGGAGGAAGAAATGAACAGGTGGAACACAGGATTTTTCGGGAGGTGAAAATGCTGTGTATGATACTCTAATGATGGCTACATCTCATTTTACATTTGTGCAAACCCGTAGAATGTCCAACACCAAGAGAGAACACTAATGTAGCTATGGACTTTGGGTGATTATGACGTGTCAGTGTGGGTTTGTCAGTTGTAACAAATGTACCACTCTGATGGGAGTTGTGCTGGATGTTGATAGTGGGGGAAGCTATTGTGTGGGGAGCAAGGCATGCAGATGGTATGAGGGAGCTCTCTATACCTTTCATGCAATTTGCCGTAACCCTAGTACTCCTCTGAAAGATAAAAGTCTTTATACCAAAAAAAAAAAAAAAAATCTGAAAGAGTTCATTGCCACTAGATCTGCCCAGCAAGAAATGCTAAAGATAGTCCTCAGTTTGAAATGAATGGACACTAGACAGTAACATGAAGCCATCTGAAGAAAGAAAGAACTTTGGTAAGAGTTTTGTTGTAATTTAATTTGTAACTCCATTTTTTACTTTATATGTTATTTAAAAGACAAATGCATTAAAAAATTACTAATCTATGTTGTTGGGTATATAGTGTATAAAGATGTAATTTATGACATCAGTAACAGAAAGTGGGGAACAGAGGTGTATAAGAGCAGAGTTTTTGTTAAGTGTAATCCTCATGATAACCACAAAGAAAATATCTATATAATATATATAAAAGGAAATGAGAAGGGATCAAAATATTTTATTCAAAAGGAAAAGAAATAACACAAAAGTTAGGCAATAAGAGAGGAAAGGAGGGACAGCAAATCTATAAGGCATATAGAAAACTAATAACAAAATGGCAGGTCCTTCCTTACCAGTAATTACTTTAAATATGAATAGATTGCATTTTCCAATCAGAAGGCAGAGATTGGCAGAATGGATTAAAAACATGATCCAACTATATACTGTCTACAAGTGACTCATGTTAGATTCAAAGACACAAATAGATTGAAAGTGAAAAGATGCAAATTTAAGAGAGCTGGGGTGGCTATTTTAATATCAAACAAAATACACTTTAAATCCAAAAAAATTATAAGAACTAAGGACATTATATATTAATAGAAGTTTCATTATAAACATTTATGTAACTAATAGCCCCTCGGGAGTTATATGAAGCAAAAACTGACAGAATTGAGAGGAGAAATAAATAGTTCTACAAGAATAGTTGGAGATTTCAATACCCTGATTTCAGTAATGCATAGATCATTTCAACATAAGATGATTAACAAAATAGAGGACTTGAGCAACATAATAAGCCAATTAGACCTAACAGACATTTATAGAATATTTCACCCAGCAATAGAAGAATACAAATTCATAAGTACATGTGGGACATTCTCCACAATAGACCATATGTTAGGCTGTAACAGAAGTTTCAATAGATTTTAAAAGAAATGTCACACAAGGTATCTTCTCTGACCACAGTAGGATGATGTTAGAAATCCCTAACAGAAGGAAAATGAAAATTCACAAATATGTGGAAATTAAACAACACATTCTTAAGTACCCCATGGATCAAAGAAGAAATTGCAATGGAAATTACAGTTGGCCCTCCATATCCATGGGTTTCGCATCCATTAAGGGCTCTGTAACCAATCCTCCATGAATACTGAGGGATGACTGTACTTAGAGATTAATGAAAGTGGAAACACAGCATACCACATCTTATGGGGTGCAGGAAAATTATAACTAAAAAGAAGAGAAAAGAAGAGAAATCACATTTAAAAAGAAGAGAAATCACAAATCAGTAGCCTAACATTGTACCTTAAGGAATTCAAAAAGGAAGAGCAAACTAAAAACAAAGATAGCAGAAGGAAAGAAATATTAAAGATTAGAGTAAAAATAAACAATATAGAGAAGAGTAAAACAGTAGAGAAATCAGTGAAATCAAAAGTTGGTTCTTTAAGAAGATCAACAAACTGACAAGCCTTTCTTTAGCTAGACTGCCAAGGGAAAAAAAGAAGATATAAGTAACTAAAATCAGAAATGAAAATGGAGACATTACTACTGACCTTATAGAGATAGAAGGGATCCTAAGAGAATACTATGAACAAATTACTATACATCAATTAGGTATAGTAACCTAGAAGGTTACTATAGGTAACCTAGGTAACCTAGAAGGTTAGGTAACCTAGAAGGAATGCATAAATTCCTTGAAACATATAAATTACTTAAACTGATTCAATAAGAAATAGAAGATTCGACCCACATATAAGAAGTAAAGAGATCAAATCAGGAATCAAAAATCCCTAACAAAGAAAGTTCTGGACCAAATTGCTTCACTACCAAATTGCTTCACTACCAAAGTTCTACCAAATAGTTGAAGAAGAATTAACACTAACTCTCTTCAGACTCCTTCAAAAAATTGAAGAGAAGGGAATATTTATTCTCTGAGGCCTGCATTACCCTAATACCAAAACTAGATAAAGATATCACAAGAAAATAAAATTATATGCCAGTATCCCTATGAATATAGATGCATATGTCCTCAACAAAATATTAGCAAATGAAATCCAATAGCATAATAAAATGATTATTCACCATGGCAAGCGGGATTTATCCCAGTAGTACAAGAGTGGTTCAATACAAGAAAATCAACATTATACATCATATTAATAGAACTAAGGGAAAAACTACATAATCATATCAATTGACATAGGAAAGGACAAAATCCAACTTCCTTTTATGATTAAAACCTCTTAGAAAACTAAGATTAGAGGGAAAATTCCTCACATGAAAAAAGCATTTATGAGAAACCCATGGCTGGCATTATACTCAATGGTGAAAGACTGAAAGCTGTCCCCCTAAGATCAGGAACAAGACAGGGATACACGCTTTTGCCATTGGTATTCACTGTTGTGCTGGAAGTCCTAGCCAGAACTAATAGAGAAGAAAATGAAAGAAAAGACATCAAATATGAAAGGAAGAGGTAAATCTATCTCTAGTCACAAATAATATGATTCCATAAATAGAAAATTACAAAGAATCAACAAGAAAGAAACTGAAGCTAATAAACAAATTTGGCAAAGTTACACTGTATAAAATACACATAAATCAGCTTGTGTTTCTATATGCAGCATTGAATGATTTGAAAAGGAAATTAAAAAAGCAATTCTATTTACATTAGCGTCTAAAAATTAAATACTTAGGAATAAATCTAACCAAGGAGGTGAAAGACTTATACATTGAAAACTACAAAACACATTGCTGAAAAAATTATAGGAGACCTAAATAAATGGAAAGACAATCCATTTTCATGGATAGGAAGACTTAACATTGTTAAGACATTATTACAATCCAAAGTGATCTATAGATTCAACACAATCCCTACAAAAATTCCAATAGCCTTTTTCACAAAAATGGAAAAGCTGATCCTCAAATTTATATGGAATTGCAAGGAGCCTTGAAAAGCCCAAATGACCTTAAAAAGAAGAATAAAATTGGAGGACCAACACTTCCCAACTTTGAAAGTTACTACAAGGCTACAATAATTAAAACAGTATGGTCTTGGCATAAGGACAGATGTATAGACAAATGGAATAGAGAGTCTAGAAATAAAATCTGTCATATATGGTCAGTTTATTTTCTACAAGGGTGCTGAGTCTGTTCAGTGAAGGAGAGGGTCATCTTTTTAACAAATGTTGCTGGGAAAACTGGATATACAACGTGTGAAAGGATGGGATCCATACTTTACACCAGATACCGAAAAATTAAAATGGATCAAAGATCTAAACTTAACAGCTAAAACTGTAAAACTCTTAGAAGAAAATGTAGGGGAACATCTTTATGACCCTAGGTTTGACAGTGGTTTCTTGAGCATGACACCAAAAACACAGACAATAAAAGAGAAAAATTGATCAATTTTACTTCATCATAATTATGAACTTTTGTGTATCAAAGGAAACTATCAGAGTGAAGAGACAACCGACTGAACAGGAGAAAATATTTGCAAATTATATATCTGATAATGGGTTAATATTCCAAATATATAGAAGTCTCCCAAAAAACCCAATTCAAAAATTGGGAAAGGATTTGAATAGACATTTCTCCAGAGAAGATATACAAATGGCCAATAAACCCATGAAAATGTGTGCAATATCATTAATCATTAGAGAAATGCAAATCAAAAACCACAATGAGATATCTCTTCATACCCATTAGGATGGTGTTATGGACTGAATTGTCTCTCTGAAATTATATGCTGAAACCCTAACCCCCCTGCTTGACTGTATTTGAGATTGGGCCTTTAAGGAGATAATTAAGGTTAAATGAAACCATACGATGGGGCCCTAATCTGACCTTATAAGAAGAGGAAGAGACACCAGAGATCTCTCTCTTTCTGCGTGTAGACAGAGGAAAGGCCATGTGAGGACACAATGAGAAGGTGGTTCTCTGTAAGCCAGGAAGAGAGGCCTCCCCAGAAACCAACACTGCTGGCACTATGATCTTGGGCTTCTAGCCTCCAGAGCTGTGAGAACATAAATTTCTATTGTGTAAGCCATCCAGCCTGTGGTATCTTGTTATGGCAGCTGAGCTGACTAATACAGATATGTATAATCAAACAAACTGAAAGCAAATGTTTGTGTGGATGTGGAGAAATTAGAACCCTGTGCATTGCTCTTGGAAATATAAAATGCTGCAGCCATTGTAGAAAGCAGTTTGGCATTTTCTCAAAATGGTAAAACACAGAACTAACACATGACCCAGCTATTTGACTCCTAGGTATATATCCAAAAGAATTGAAAAGAGGGAGTTGAACAGATATTTTTATGCCATGTTTATAGCAGCATTATTCATAATAGCCAGAAGGTGGAAACAACACTAGAGTCCATCAGCAGATGACTAGATAAACATAGTAGGTATATACATACAATGGAATATGATTCAACCATATAAAAGAATGAAATTTTGATTTCAGCTTTAACATGGATGGACCTTGAGAACATGCTTAGTGATATAAGGCAGACTGAGAAGGATGAATATAGTATGTTTCCACTTATATGAGGTACCTAGTATAGTCAAAGACAGTAAAATAGAGGTTACTGGGGACTGCAGGGAGAGGGAAGGGGGTTATTCATTATTTAATGGATAGAGTTTTTGTTGGGGACGATGAAGGTGGTTTTGGTAGAGGTAGTGGTAGCA